>NC_053161.1:27629427-27646676 GCF_016835505.1 Polypterus senegalus | reverse complement strand
TTTTTATAGTAATTGCCTGCTGCCTGTGTCCACTGCTGTCCATGTAGAGGTCTCCCCATCTGCCTGTGTGTGTTTTCCTGCCAGTTTCCCAAATGCAAATGAGTTAGGGTTATTGTTGATTCAACTGACCTTGTGCCATTGTGAGGGTGGGTGTGTGCCAGTGAGCAATGCAATAAGTTGGTGCAATGTCCAGGACTGTTTCTTACTTTTCATCAAGGGCTGCCCAGTTAGACTACAGGCCACTAAAACCCTAATTGGACAGAATTTTAGAATGTTATATTATGTTAATTAATTAAAGATCACAACATAACCTTTAGTAGCAAAGTTGCCTCCTTTAATCATTTTCTAAACTTAATGTTTAGGGTTATTAGACACAGAGCCTATTGCCAGCACTGGATCTAAGGTAGGAGGCAGCCCTGGATTACTACCTGTCCTTCTTGGGATACCTCTTGCACACAACCATATCAGCTGTGATGGATGGTGTGGATGAGTGGATGTCCCAGCTGGGATGGGGTAAGATTCCTTACCTGAACGAGAGGTCAGGACTTAAAAGGCACAAGAAAAAGGGTGAAGACTGTCCTGCTTCAGCCAGGAGACAGGCAGTGAATGCCAGTGTGGCAGTGGGTACACTGAGGAAAGGTTGGACCGAAGAACAATTCATGGCCAGGAGACCAGTGTGGTGGAAGGACAGGAAAAGGCAAACTAGCAGAGCTACATGCTTCCCCTACACACTAGATGGCAGCCTCACTGGGACACCAACAAGGCATGCTGAACTGTAATCCCTTAAGGAACCTTGGGGTTCAGTGGAGTCGACAGGATGCTGCAAAGATCTGTCATTCCTACTTTGTGTTACTTCCATTCGACCTTGAAGTACTTCCATCATGCTATGCCCTAGCACGGAGGGTTCTCTGAGGTCTAAGATAAAAGAATCCACTTGACCTCATCCAGCAGGAAGGAGGTGGAAAAGGACAGAGCTTGTTTGGAGGTGGAAGAAGAGGAATAACGAGAGGAGATGGCAATCAACCTAGCCTGAATGTCTTTAAAATTTGGCAAGGACAGTAGAGCACTTTCATTCAACACAGGTAGTGATTGGGGAAGGATTTGAATGCAGTTTACTGGAGCTGTGAGGCAGCTGCTGGGTGCCACCGTGCCACCTACTATTTAATCAACATTAAAGATTTCATCAAGTAGGATTTGATAAAGATACACATATTTGCTTTTAAAATGTGAAGTTTTTTTGCAAAGGCTTGATTAAATTTAAACAGTACATGCATCAGGCACAGTTTACCACAGAAGATGACAAACCTTATGCATAGATAGTACAAAAATTTGCTGTACAAATTGCAAAAAAGTACATTTATCATAACATGCTGTTGTGCTAAACAACACAAGCGTATATAACAGCCACCTAGAAATAAAGTTAACAAATCCTAGTGGACAGTATTACACAGAATGTCATGTGTTAATTACTGTAAATGCAGCACCTTTCTTTGATATAAAAAGGTTTAACAGATTGCTAAAAAGGATTAACACAAGAACAACATGTTTGCATTTTATTTCTTTTTGTTCATGTTTACAAAGAGTTTCTCTTCAGATGTTAAACAATGCAAAATCCTTATTTGAAAGATTCTTAACATATGATCAACTATAATAAGAGAACAGCACCAGCACTGGACTGGCTCCCTGTTGGTTACTGCCTTGTGTCCAGTGCTGCTGCAATAGGCTCCAGCCCCCTGCCACTCTGAATTGGTTTAAGTGGTTTTAGAATGTTAGGTAAAATCAGAAGATCATAAAGACACTTTTGAAGTGCCACCTTAAATCTTATCATACCTGCCTTCCATTCTTTGCTTCTGAGAATTCCAAGCCTACACATCATCTGCAATTGAGATGATGTGTAGGTTGCACAGTTAAAACTTGTTATCACTGTACCACTGTACTTATAAAATTTTTATTTTTATATTGTACTGAGGATTTGTTCTGTTCTGTGTATTGTACTATATTGTATTGTATTGACCTCCTTCTTTTTGACACCCACTGCACACCCCAACCTACCTGGAAAGGGGTCTCTTTTTGAACTGCCTTTCCAAAGGTTTCTTTCATTTTTTCCCTACAAGGGTTTTTTTTGAGAGTTTTCCTTGTCTTCCTAAAAGTCAAGGCTGGAGGGCTGTCAAGAGGCAGGGCCTGTTAAAGCCCATTGTGGCACGTCTTGTGTGATTTTTGCTATACAAAAATAAATTATATTGTATTGTATTGTGTATGGCCAATGGACTTAAAAATAGAATAAGATTAGTCTTGCCATGTCCAGTTCTGGGCAAGAAGTGCTAATCAAGAAATTTTAGCAAACACAGAGTAAATGTACAGGTACATCATCTTATGACTTCAAGTTACTGCTTCTTCAATTAATTCTGTTTTTTCTTTGGTTTAGAATAGTTCATTAATCATGGAGCACTGAGGATGTACCAGACCAAATATTTCTTTAACAGAATGTTGAATCATCCATGCCTGGGACTACGTGGAAAGTCACACCAGGTAGGTTACTTCTTAATATTTTGCATGATGTGCACTTACGTTTCTTCCATTTGTCTAAACAGGGTCACTCTCAACATGCCTTTCATTTCATACTGTCATTTTTCAAGACATTAAACACTAATCATATTTTAGGTGGTATGCCTTGAGAAGGTAATTCAGAGAAAGACCCTCTTTGTGGTTGGTTGGGCATGCAGTGGGTGTCAAAAAATGGGATAAATAAATTACATAAAACAGAACAAAAGTGATCCTCTTCACAGAGCTAGATGGACAATCTATCATTGCACCTCAGAAATACAATATAATAGTGCAAACTACATGGCAAAATGCAAGAATAGATTATAACATTAACTAAACACAAAACTATCACATATAAAGAATCAGATTTATCCAAAACATCAAAAACAAAGTAGAAACTAATTACCATAAATGAAAAACAATAATATCTATCCATCAGTTAAGGTATACTGATTCAGAAGGAGGTGAAACAGACAGAATGGTGTTAGTAGACCTGGTGGTGTAGCATTCTGAATAAGAAAGTAAAATATAAGCCTTTGATTACCCTTATGCTACATAACAATGCACAGTTTTATGTAACAAGCGGAATTGTGCTGTAAATTTAACTCAAAATTTCAAAAACAAAGGGATTATTAAAAAAATAAATTGCTGAAACAATTTGACACCACAAAACACCATACCTACTACAAGTAGATTTTAACAACCGAGTAATAAATGCAACCTTTAAAGACCTCTTAAGTTATTCCTTTGCCTCATCGAGACCTGCTCTGCCATATTTCTCTCAGAAACCTTTTCTACAGATAGATATCATAGTTTGAGGAGAATCTGGGATAGAATTTCCTATAAACACTTGACTGCAATTATTGACTGAATTATTGCTGAATGTCAAACGCATTAAGGCCCTGAAAAATGTCAGAGATATCAGCAAAAACATCTGCCGTCAGTGTCAATAGGGTTACAACCCCAGTTCAGATGCTGCAGATGTCAAAGCGCCAGTCTTGGAAAGGTAACACCCTGCACTTCATTATACTGAAGAGAAAGCTGCAAAATATTAGAGGCAGTAAGATAAGAGGATGACAACTACAGCACAGTCTCTCCGTTGGTAATATGAAATGCTTCTGACACAAAAGGCTGTAAATGTCTGCAGCACTGGAAGCCCAAAAGAACAAAAAAAAAAAAATCTTCAATACATTCCCAAAAGCAGACTTTTCTTGTCATGCACACAGCAGCACACGGTGACATAAATTATAACTTATCTTAAGAATACTGTACAGTATCTAATTATCTAGCGAGGTCTTTATTGTGTACCTGGGTAATTTGCTGGTTTTGACTGGTAACCATGCACTTTGCAGGTGATCTGTAAATTTTGGCACTCAGGTCAATTAGAGTATGGAAGCTTATCAAGTGCAGAATGTTTTGGGGGGAAAATGGTTCAGGAGATTGTTAATAATTCTTACTATAAAGAATATGAGTTCAAAGCTACGTGGTAAAAAATTTTTTACCATTAGACATTAAAAAATACTTTGACACTGACATTTAGTTCTTTCTTATACTGAAGTCAGAAAAAGGGATACAAGCTTCAGTGGGGCACACTATCAGTTGTGTCGCATTTTTACGAATGAAATTGCAAAGCCATTTCTCTTTTTCTTGTTTGTAAACTATGTTACATATTCCACTATGACAATGACATGGGAAGAACACATTAATAGTCTTGTCATACAGAGTCTTATAAGTGCTGTAAACTAACAACATTTCTGTGTAAATAAAATTAAAAAAAAAACATAATAGCAAGCAAAACATGTAAAATAAATCCATAAGTGTCTTTTTCATTGTACTTGTTACAGAACTTACTATCACAGATTAAGTGTTACGAACCCCTGGTATGACTGATCAAATGTCTGGACAAAAGGTCAAGCCTCAATCAGCCATCCATTTTCAGAATGTGCTTATTGTCTGCTGCATATTGAGATATTTAACATGTTAAAATTATTTTAAGAATTTGAATAAGTTATTTACTTTTAGTGTGTATTTAACTATAAATCTTACTTTATTAACAGATTGTGACAGCAAATCTTATATGTTTATTTTGAACAGCTGTTCAAAGCTGATCCTCCAGCTAAAACGTTGGATATCTCAGGGTCCAAGATTCTTGAGGCTGATCCTCCGATTAGCTGTGAACCAGCCAGTCTCACTGAGATTGCACAGGTGGTGAACCAGCTGAGGGGGAGGAAAGGCTGAGGATCTGTGGTATCCAGGCTGAACTTCTCACGCTGGTGGTAAGGCTGTCCTCCTGGCATTGCAGCAATCTTTGCTTCCATTTGGGAGACTGGCATCTTCCCAATGAAATGCAAAACAGGACTTGTCGTCCCTATCTGGAAAGGGAAGGGTGATCGCCTGAATTGCGGCAACTACAGGGGGATAACACTGCTCTCAGTGCCGGGTAAGGTCTTTACTAGGGTTTTCCTCAATTAAATCTGTGATTAGATTAGATTAGATTAGATTCACTTTATTGTCGTTACACATGTATAAATACAGGGAAAGCAGATTCAGTTTAACATCTAATCAGAAGTGCAAAGAGCAGAAGTACAATAAATATAATATGTGCATATTATGTACAGTTAAATCTGATATTTACAGTTAAATGCGATATATACAGTTAAATACGATATGTACAGTTAAGAGCACAGTGAAGATGGGAATAGATATATAGATATATATAAATAGATATACAAATGTTCTAAATACGGATGGCAAATATACATATTTTACAATATACATTTATGTACCTACAGTATACATGTATTTGTATGTACTATAATACTATAAGTACTATATATATATATATATATATATATATATATATTACATACAGATGTACAACATACAGGTGTGTTATGTATGTGCAGTAATAATATAAGTATTGTAATATATACAGATGTACAATATATGATATATGATGTACAATGTACAGGTGTGCTGTGTGTGCACAGGTATGTACAGATATGTACAAGGAAGGGAGGAGGAGTAGTGTAGAGGATTAAGTGTGTTGATGTGAAGGTTCAGCGGGGACTGAGTTCAGAAGTGTGACCGCTGTGGGGAAGAAGCTGTTCCTAAACCTGCTGGTTTTAGTTGGAAGGCTCCTGTAGCGCCTTCTGGAGGGAGGAGCTGGAAGAGTTTGTTAGCTGGATGAGAGAGTCCTTAAGAATGCAACGAGCTCGGCGTAAACATCTCTTCTTGTGAACATCCTCAATGACCGGAGTGGAGTCCCTATGATGCGTTGTGCGGTTTCACCACCGCTGCAGTGCCTTCGGTCAGCAACAGAGCAATTCCCATACCAGGCTGTAATACAGTTAGTCAGGATGCTCTCTATCGCACAGTGGTAGAAGTTGCCCAGTATGACAGCAGATAGTTGGCTCTTCTTCAGTATCCTCAAGAAGAGGCGCTGATGGAGCCTTCTTGACCAGGCTGGAGGTGTTGTTTGTCCATGACAGGTTCTCCGAGATATGTATCCCCAGGAATTTAAAGCTGGAAACCCGTTCGACAGCCATGCCATTGATGTGAATGGGGTGGTGGGTGTCTCCCTTCTTCTTCCTGAAGTCCACAATCAGCTCCTTGGTTTTGGTGGTATTCAGGAGCAGGTTATTTTCAGCGCACCCGCTAGCAAGTGTTTTACCTCCTCCTGTAATTAGACTCATTGTTATCACTGATGAGGCCGATCACCGTGGTATGTCTGCAAACTTGATGATGGAATTGGATCCATACATGAGCCTGCAGTCATGAGTGAAAAGGGAGTAGAGAGCGGGCTCAACCGCAGCCCTGTGGAGCGCAGTGTTGAGTGTAATGGTGGTAGAGCAGTTATGGCCAGACCTGACATGCTGGGGTCTGTTGGTCAGAAGTCCATGATCCAATTACAGATAGAATTATTGATACCAAGATCCACAAGTTTAGTGATCAACTTGGAAGTGATGACTGTATTAAATGCTTTAGCTGAAGTCAACAAACAGCAATCTTGCATAGGTTTTCTTATTGTCCAGGTGTGAGAGTACACCATGAGCGCTGTGGATACAGCATCCTCTGTACTCCTATTATTCACGGTAGGCAAATTGGTGAGGATCAGTGTGGGGGCAGGCATGTCTTGAGGTGTGCCAGATCCAGTCGCTCAAAGCACTTCATAGCTATGGGCGTGAGTGCTACGGGCGGTAGTCATTCAGGCACTCGGTGATGAGTGTTTCGGCACTGGCACTATGGAGGTGGTTTGAAGCATGCTGGCACTGCTGCCTGGGCAAGGGACAGGTTGAAAATATCCGTGAAGACCCCTGCCAGCTGTTCAGCACATGCTCTAAGGACACGTCAGGGATGCCATCAGGGCCAGCAGCCTTATGAGCATTGATGCGGCTTAGTCGTTATGAACCTCCGTGTGGGTGAGTGTGATGGTATGGCAGTCATCAGAGGGTAGGGTTATGGTGGACTTTTCCTTGTTGTCCTTGTCAAAGCGGCGTAGAAGTCGTTCAGCTCATTGAGGAAGGACATATCCATGGCTGTCTGTGTGGAAGTGCGCACTTATACTCAGAAATGGCCTGGATGCCCAGCCACATCGTCGGGGTCAGAGTTGACAAAGTGCCCCTCCACCTCAGTTTGTAGCTAAGCTTGGCCTTGTTGATGCCCTCTTCAGTTCTGCCCTGGAATTACTGTAGGCCTGTGTGTCACCTGATCTGAAGGCATTGTTACGTGCCTTTAGCAGAAGCCGCACTTCCCTGTTCATCCATGGTTTCTGATTCAGTGCGTTGTGATCCGCTTCTCTGTGGTAACACTGTCAATTGTGGTGCTGATGTGTTCCAGTACTGAGTGTGTGTAGTAGTCAATGTTTATTTGTGAGTCGAAGGTGGCCTGAGAGGCAAACATGCTCAGTCTGTGTCCTTAAACCTGTCCTGGAGTGTAGAGTCAACCCCCGCTGGCCACACTTTGATGGTCTTCACTGTTGGTCTCACACGGTTGATAAGTGATGAGTATTTGGGGGTGAGAAACAAAGAAAGGTGATCAGACTGTCCCAGGTGGGGGAGGGGTGTAGCTGTGTAGGCTCCAACAATGTTAGTGTAATCATGATCCAAGGTTTTATCCCCTCTGGTATGGCAGGAGACATGTTGGTGAAATTTAGGTAGCACCGTCTTTAGGTTGGAGTGGTTGAAATCACCTGCTACAATAAATGCAGCCTCAGGGTGAGCAGATTGTTGTTTGCTAATGGCTGCATAGAGTTCTTTCATAGCAAGCTTAGCATTAGCATCCGGTGGGATATATGCAGGTGTTATTATAGTGGAGGTGAACTCCCTCGGCAGATAGAATGGTCTACACTTAACCATGAGATACTCAAAGTCAGCTGAACAGTGTTTTCCAACAATGACAGAGTTTGTACACCAAGCCTTGTTAATATAAATGCACAACCCTCCGCCTCTTGTCTTACCAGAATCATCAGCTGTTCTGTCCGCCCGGAGAATGTGGCCACTACTCTATAGCATTGTTAGGTATGCTGTGTAGCCATGTTTCTGTGATATCATGATGTTACGTCAGTATTCTCCTTTTGTGGTGATCCAAAGTCGCTCGTCCATTTTATTAGCCAGGGACCAATTAGCAAGGAAAATCTGGGTAAGGATAGCCGATGTGGTGTTGGCAGCTACTTTTAGCCTCCGTTTCCCGCCTTGTTTACGGTCTCTGCGTCTTGATACTTCGGTCTGCCGGGTAGCCTGCGGCGTCGGGTGTTCTTCTTATGATGAGATGTGGTTGCTAATAAAACAGTCTGAGTTGTGTAGATCAATATCCAAAAGCTCTTTGGGTGTAGGATGTAAGCGAAGCTGTTCTGAACGAACAGACCGAGATGAGCAGGAATAACACTGCTATTTTGCAAAATCTGAAGAGGCGCTGAGCCTCGCGTGATCACTTCTCTGCTCACCTACCAGCAACTGGAACACTCTGGTTTTAAGCCTAATAGTCTACCATCACCGCATCCTGGCACTGATGGTTCTCATGAGGCTAATGCAATATCGGCAGAGTTTCTTTGCAGCCTATATGAATTTCAAACCTTTGACTCAGTTGATCAAACTGCCATGTGGGACATCCTGAGGGTTTGTGGGATCCCTCAAGGTTGCTGGATATCATGGCACGCCTATACACTGGTATTGTGAGTGCTGTGCAGGCGGAGGCAGAACCTCTGTGTTTTTCAACGTTGATTCTGGGGTTCTTCAGGGGTGTGTTCTTGCTCCTACCCTGTTCAATGCTTGTATGGACTGGGTGTTGAGCAGGTTGTGGGTCCAGCGAGCTGTGGGGCATCTGTTGGTGAAGAAAGATTCATGGATCTTGACTTTGCTGCGATGCTGTGATCTTAGTGGAGTCAACTCTGATCAAGGTGCTCGAGAGACTGGCAGGAGTCTGAGTGTCTGGGCTTGCAAGTGTTTTGGATAAAAACCAAGATCCAGGCCTTTAATGACCTCTTGGGCACAGTATTAGCAGGAGCCATCTCTCTGCGGAGAGAGTGTCGAACCTTGTTGAGAGGTTTACTTACCTTGGCAGTGACATTCATGTCTCTGGTGACTCTGCCTATGAAGTCAGTAGACATTGGGACAGCATGGGGGGTCATGAGTTCGCTGGAAAGGGTGTGTGGTGCTCCGAATCTATACAAAGGACAAAGGTCCAAGTCTTTAGAGTCCTGGTGCTTCCTGTCTTGCTATATGGTTCTGAGACATTGATGCTATCCAGTGACCTGAGACGAAGACTGACTCTTGGTACTGTGTCTCTCGGAAAATCCTTGGGTACCATTGGTTTGACTTTGTGTTGAATGACGGTTACTCATGGTGTCTCAAATGAGGCACATTACCTGCATTGTGAGGGAGCGTCAGTTACGTGCACTATGGTCATTGGGCGATTTCCTGGGGTGATCTGGCTCGTAACATCCTCATTGTTGGGGACCAGTGGCTGGACCAGGCCAAGGGGTCGCCCATATAACACCTGGCTGCGGCAGATGAGGGTCATTTCCGGAGGGTGGGACAGAACCGCTGGCGCTGCCTGGGGTTGCCAACTGGGATCCTGAGTTGTTTCATCATGTAGTGGGTGCGGCAATGCACTGTACCAGTGCATGCTCCTCAACTTGACTTGGTGTATTTTTTTATTATATAGGTACTGTATTGGCTTATTAATAATTTCAAATAATTTAAACTCATATGTTGATTGTTACACACTTTGAAATATTTATTTTTGACTTAAATAAATCAATTAATATTAACACTTACTTTGTTTCTTGACACATTTCTCCTTTGCTTACATGATGCGGTAGGATAAGTCTTATGGACGAGAGGTGACTTTATACATATGGTGCTGTTTCCTGTTTATTTTATCCCATGGTGGATTCACATCTTGAAATCAAAATCTCTATTATGCAAACTAATCCCTAGTGTCAGGTTTTGCTTCTGGGTATTTTTGAGCTCCTTTCTTTGAACTCCTTGACTTTGATTCTCATTTTGGACAGTCTCCAAACAAAAATGTTCTAAGTAGTTCCTACTGTTTTTGTTTTGACTCATCTCATCTCACCAACAGTTGGCGGTAGAATACTTTGACTGCGTGGTGGCATAAAATGCCACTGCAGAAAAGTGGAAAAGTTAGCAGACAACAGTAGTGGTTAATAATGGTTGCAAATCTATGAAGATTATGACATAGCAATGAATACATAATCTATTTCAAACAACACTAAAAGGAGGCTATGAAAAGGACAGATTAAAAAAGTAGATTTGTAAGAGGTTTTCAAAGTGTTCCACTATATTAGCCTGCCATGCATTTCAGATTTTTGGTGCATAACAAGCAGCCTCACCACTTCTTTTATGCTATATTTGTTTTTCTTTTATCTTTCTAATGTTGTTTTATTGAATAAGGGTATACTAAGATGCCAGTTCAAACAAATCTTTGTAATGATTAGATTCAGAATGAGACTCACATTTATTGGTCAAGTATGCATGCATACAAGGAGTTCTTTGATGACTTTTCAAGTATAGTTACATGACGACATAAATACAATTGATCAGTACAGACCTGAGTTTAAGACAAAGAATTTACACATATGCAATAAAATATTGAAATAAAAACTGAATTAAGCATTATCAATATGTAAGAATATTGCAAGGTGCCTGGGGGGAAGACTAAACAGGACAGCTGAATTAGCCATTTGTTATCTTGATATCGTGTGGAAAGAAACTATTTTAATATCTGCTTGTTCTTTTTAGTCTATAATGTCTAGCAGATGGTAGAAGTTCAAAGGGGTGGTGGCCAGAATGTGAGGGTTGGTGATGATTTTGCCTGCCTGTTTCATGACTCTGGAGATAGTACAGGTCTTGGAAGATAGGAAGACCATTGACCTTTTCAGCAGAGCTGACTATTCATTGTCTTGTCATGTTTAGCTGCTGTTCCTAAGCACTCTATAATGGATGAGCTTAAAACAGACTCAATGATGGCGGTGTAGAACTGAATCAGCATCTCCTGTGGCACATTGAACTCCCTCAGTTGTTGTAAGATGTACTCCTATTGCTGTGCCTTTTTATGATGGAATCTATGTTGATTTTCCATGTCAAGTCCGGGTGATTATATATCCCAGCATGGAGTGGGGAGTAATGTAATGTCTGGGGCTCTTCCTAAAGTCCACTGTTATTTCCACTGCTTTGGCGTGTTTAGCTCTCAATTATTCTGACCACACCAAAGAACCAGCTGCTCAGCCTCCCTTCTGTATGCAAACATGACACCATTCCTGCTGTATCTGGTGATGGTTGTGTCGTTTAGAAGTTTGCCAGAGGGGTCCTTAGAAGTGCAGCCATTCATACAGGGGAGAAGACCAGTGAGGAGAGCATGCACACCTTGGAGGCACTGGTGTTGATTATGCTTGAGCTTGAAGTTGTTATAGTATTGCATATGTTTCTGTATTTTATTGTTTTATGTTTATGTATTTTCTGTTATGTTTACAATAATGTGGTGTCTCTTTAAATGTAATTATGTTCATGTACTCTGATATCACCACTCTTGGACCCACCCTCAGGCTAAAGGGTTGAGTGCAAAAGCCTAGAAGTGGGAGCAATTGCCATTTTTGATATTAACCCTGAACATCCCTTGGACTTGGAATTCTATGTAAATACGCAACCTCGAATGTAAATCAGGATATTACTGTTATAGTCTAGAATAATGAATAATGCTCAGGACTCTATTCTGCTGTCATCTTCTTATATAATACACTATCGTGGCTGTCTGTTTGTCTGTCCAGGATATTAAATCACCTGTAGCTCACAAACCATTTGCCCTGTTGGCCTGAAATGTGGCACACATATACTACGTGATGTCTACTATCCGCTTTTGGGGTGATGAATGACCTCCAAGTTTATTTCTCTTTTTCTTTTATTTTATTGTAGAATCATCTCTTGGCAGCAGCCAGAAGGGTGGCTGTGCGGTGCATCGCATTGAGCACCGTTCTCATTCCCTACCACCTTCACCATCACTTCTCCTACCTCTTCATATCTTAAATCATTCTTGAGGCAGATTGAAGGCTTAAGGGCCAGCTTAAGTGAAAAATTAAGGAAAACGTACTAAGTAATTTACAACCCTGACTTAATCAGTTTTAATGCGAAAGATGTTGACGAAAGAAGAGAAGAAGTGGGGTGGAGAAAAGAGCTCTCATGAAGCACCAAAGCGCATCAGCCTCTGAGCAAATGAATACTAAACGTATACAGGAAGAGTACGAAAACTATGAATGCTCAAGTCAAGTGTATTAGCTGCATGTTATTGTGCAGTGCATCATTACTGGTCTAGTGCATAATATAACATTATGCTGCAAACAACTCATGAATATTTCAGTGTGTTTTGCCATTCTCAGTTGATTTATCAAAATTTGTGAGTTGGGTGGAACCTTCAACCACAACACAAAGACATGCAAACAAGACGTTGTAAAGTCAGTTTTAGAACATACTGAAACTGAACCACTATTTAAATCAAAACATGACAAAGTGAACTGGTCATCAGACAATGATATGGATAGTGAAACTGACAAATATGACACTGTAGGACCAAACTGCCAATATGCCTGGTGAATTTAGTTTTCTGTAGGTTCAGTGTGGTGCAAGTAGGTACGTGGCAAAAAGGCAAAATGATTGCGATCAAGTGGAGGGACACAAAGACATTAGCCCCCTAAGCACTGTTCACAATGCAGCAACTGACAATATTTGTGTTATGGAAATGTGGAAGTTAGTAAGCTTTGTACTGTGATAGCCTTCAATAACACAAGAAGCAGATCAATCACATGGATTGGCACATTCTTCCTTCTCATGCTAAGCAAAAAGAATAAGAAAAATAAGCAAGAAACAAACTTCTACTGTCCGATTGTGAAATTGGGTGGTAAGTTGTGACTGTTTCAAAACGTATCACACAAGTAATCTGTACAACAGTAGAGACTAAACATATCTTTCCTAGAGGTACTGTATGTTGACATTTTGGCATGTACATGTTTCTGTTACACTTAAAAACATTTTTGCTTGCTGAAAAAAATTCAACTTTTTAGGCTCATTTTTCCAGGGGTAAACATAATGCTAAGGAGGCTATGGAGCTTGTAAGTATTTTGTTTTCTGTCTTGGATCTGCTGGCTTTCCTGATTTTTTTTCTGCTCACTTTAAGGATTCTGGTGTCTGGATTTTGTTTTGGGATATTGTTGGCTTGGATTGCCTGTTAGGCAATTTCTTTGGGCCTTGTTTTGCTGAGCTTTCTCCTATATGTTGCCATTTTGTGAAATAAATAGTTTATTTATAAAGATTCTATGCATGCATATTTATGGAAGCTAAAGCCTTCTCCTTGTTACATCATCATCATCCATCCATCCTCTTCCGCTTATCCGAGATCGAGTCATGGGGGCAGCAGCTTGAGCAGAGATGCCCAGACTTCCCTCTCCATAGCCACTTCTTCTAGCTCTTCTGGGGGAATCCCGAGGCGTTCCCAGGCCAAGCGGGAGACATAGTCCCTCCAGCATGTCCTGGGTCTTCCCCGGGTCCTCCTCCCATTAGGACGTGCCGAACACCTCACCAGCTTCTCACCTTATCTTTAAGGAAAGCCCAGACACCCTGCAGAGGAAACTCATTTCAGCCGCTTGTATTCGTGATCTCGTTCTTTTGGTCACTACCTAAGCTCATGACCATGGGTGAGGGTAGGAACATAGATCAACTGGTAAATTGAGAGCTTTACTTACGGTTCAGCTCCTTTTCACCACCGATCCACCCTTCGATCTCATGCTCCATTCTTCTCTCACTCGTGAACAAGACCCGAGATACTTGAACTCCTCCACTTGGGCAGGATCTCGCTCCCAAGCCCTGAAGGGCACTCCACCCTTTTTCAGCTAAAGACCATGGTCTCGGTTTGGAAGTGCTGATTCCCATCCCAGCCCTTACACTAAGCTGCAAACTGATCCAGAGAGAGCTGAAGATCACGGCCTGATGAAGCAAACAGGACAACATCATCTGAGAAAGCAGTGACCCAATCCTGAGTCCACCAAACCGGACCCCCTCAACACCTTGGCTGCGCCTAGAAATTCTGTCCATAAAGTTATGAACAAAATCGGTGACAAAGGGCAGCCCTGGTGGAGTCCAACTTTCACCGGAAACGAGTTTGACTTACTGCCAGCAATTTCAGACAAAGCTCTGACACCGCTTGTACAGAGACCGAACAGCCCTTATCAGGGGTCCGTCCCATACTCCCAAAGCACCCCTACAAGACTCCCGAGGACACGGTCAAATGCCTTTCCAAGTCAACAAAACACATGTAGACTGGTTGGGCAAACTCCATGCACCCTCCAGGACCCTGTTATGGGTGTAGAGCTGGTCCACTGTTCCAAGACCAGGGCAAAACCACTGTACCCTCGAATAGACTTTACCAGGAGGCTGAGGAGTGTGATCCTCTGCAGTTGGAACACCCTCGGTCCCCCTTCTTAAATCTTTGTTATAGATTTTAAATTTGTTATAGTTATTTTGCCAGCTCCACATATGAGACTCACTTCTGCGAAGCCAGCAGGTTGCCTTGGGGCTGGCAGAAGTTGAGTTGCTTCTGCTGGGCAGACCAGGTGGTCTCTGGCCTACTTCCTAGCTTATTTTGAAGGCCTTCCTCTTATTTTTGCCTGTGACGAAACTCATAATAGGGTGACTTTCTCGGTTTCATGTGCTGTTTGTCAAAAATTGGTCATCCACTGACAGGTAGAAGCAGGGACAGAAAGCTGGGTGGAGGAGTTCAGGAATGATTGTGTTAAACAATGAGCTGAAATCCACAAACAGAATCCTTGCATGGGTCCCTGGGTTGTCAAGATGTTACTGGTCAAGGTGAACCATGTTGACTCATCCACTGTCCCTGTTTCTTCAGTTAGCAAACTGAAGGGGATTCAACAGGGAAACTATGGTGTAATTCAAGCAAACTAACATCAATTTCTCAAAGGTGTCAAAGCAATGGCTCCTTTAGCGGGATTTTGTTTTGGAATTGTTATGATTGTGGCTTGTTTAGAACACAACAGACCTTCACAGCACTAATCATTTGCTAAAAATTCATTTAAAGACAGTTGCTGTCGGAACCTGCTGTTGCCTTAGTGTTTTTTCTCTAGAAGAGTCAGCACCCATCCTTTTCACAGATATTTAGTTCAGGATGTGAAGATTGAATGGCAAAAGATGTAGAAGAGTATGTTGGATTTGTTTGTATATTAAGAGGGCTGAAGCCAGTATGGATATGAGCTTCAGCTTGTCAAAACTCTATAATAACATTCGGTCATGCCAGTTGATTGGTCTTTCTGTGATGCAGGATCACTGGCTGAAAACTCATTTTTCAGCTTTTCAGGGAAGCTCTTCTTAGCCAGTCTGATTTTTTGTCAGTGTTCCTTGCCTATGTCACCATTTCTACAGGAGGTTTCCTTGGCCTGAACAGTTTTTCTGTTAACAATGCTTATTGTTAAATATTAACCAGATCTTGGTGGAGATACACATGTCCTTACAAAAGCTGATGAGGATGTGACTGTATCTGTCCAATTGTCCAAGACTGATGTTTGCTCACCGTAATATTCAAAGAATACCAAATAGTTCAAAGCCATCTTTATTGTGTACAAATAAAAATGAATGAATTAGTGAAGCCTACACTAGCAAGCCTCTAAAAAGGAGGAAAAGTTAATGGTTGTTTCCATACTGAAAACTAAAAGAAAGCTAGAAGGAAAACATTTCAACTATTACGCCTTCATCCTATAAAAGTATAAAATTAAAGGTCTTCAAAAAACAATGCATTGAAATGATTCTTAATGTCAGAAATAAAGACTTTTTCTTGCATAGTTTTCTTACAAACTGTATTACAAAGAGTTAAGTTTAATAAAATCAGAAATGAGTTTTATTATTTCACAATAGAGCAAATTATTTGCATTATTTTGCAAGTTCTTTCATATTGTGAAATATAGCAATGATATAAACAAAGAACTAAACCATTCAAAGAATTCTCTTTTATATGCATAGATGATATGTTAAAAATATTAGGCACGATAAAGCAATAATTTTCATCCTGAAAAAGTGAGATATACATTTTATTATTTCAAAGTGCCCTTTATAATAATAAGATATTTCTAGGGGGGTACCGGGTTCTTTCTCACAGCTCCTATACCCCATTTCATTAATCACTCCATTTTGTAGTTTTCTAACAGTCTAATAAGATCACTGTAATAGTAAAGAAATATTGTTTTTATTAAATTATAAACTTTATAAAATGAGCAGTTAGAATCTGGTAATCAAAGATATGTAGTGAATCAATTCAGTTTGGGTATGATTTTGACTAAATACCTTAACAACAGGGTTGTATGCCACCTACCTAAAGAGTGACCCTCAAAATCCAAAATCTTTACATAACATAATTATTTTATTATGCAATGCACATTTGGGAATGATTATAAAAAAGAATGAAATTATTAACTGGAAATGAAATCAACCCTGTGTACACCAGTGGGCTCAGTCACAAAGGGTAGGGTAGCTGGCCCATTTGTTCACCATCCTAAACCGGTGTCTCAAACCACAACACACTCCTACTCACCTCAAACACACTCTCTCTAAACTCTGGCCAACTACTTCCCAGCAATTCAAGCTTCTGCCAAAACTCTCCTCTTCATTCCAATAGCCCACTGAAGACAGCAGTCTTTACACTATGGGTAGGCAAATCTCCAGAATCATTTCATAGGTTAGCAATGTTCACCTACTCCACCTTCTAGAAAATGTACTTTGTCATTTCTGCTTCGAAACATTAGAACAAACTTTTTGGCCATCCAAATAATCACATTCTAATGATTTTCATCACTGCTTTTGCAGATGATGTTGTCCTGTTGCATTATCAGGCCGTGATCTTCAACTCTCTCTGGATGGTTCGCGGGGTGAAGTGGCTGGGATGAATCAGCAACTCCAAATCCTCAGCTGGAAAAGGGTGGAGTGCCCTCTCAGGGTTGGGAGTATATCCTGGCCCAAGTGGAGGAGTTCAATATCTCGGGGTCTTGTTCACGGTGAGGGAAGAATGCAGCGTGGATCGACAGGCGGATCGGTGCAGTGTCCGCAGTGATGAAGGCTCTGCATCGGTCTGTTGTGGTGAAAAAGAGCTGAGCCGTAAGGCAAAGCTCTCAATTTACCAGTCAACGTTTCCCACCC